>NC_140954.1:110786122-110796122 GCF_014529385.1 Adiantum capillus-veneris | reverse complement strand
TTAGTGTAGACAAATTTGCTTGCTCTTTTTTTATTTACCCTTGCCACACTTTGAGCCTCTACCCACTAGTCATGTAATCTACAGCCACTAGAATGTAGAGTTTATCAGTTTTTGTTCTTGGCAAAGGACCCATAGCACCAATGCCTCACTTTTCAAAGGGTCCATTTGCAAGCACGATTTGTCTTGGACCATGTACCAATCTTCTACTTCCATTTACCTGACAGTTGTGACAGCTTTTACACCAATATCGGACATCCACATGCAGGCTTGGCCAAACATATCCCGCAAACAAAATCTTCTTCACAGTTAACTTGGACAGAATGATCACCACACATTTCTTCATGCAAACCTTTTAGAATGGTTAAAATTTTCTCGATAGTTGGTACTCTTCTACACACTTGATCCTTCCCTCTTTGAAAGAGGGGGCCTTCTAGGAAGAGATAGAAACTTTCCTTCTTCATGAGTCTCCTCTTCTGAGCTTTTGTGAAGTCTTGTGGAAACTCGCCTTCCAGAATGTAGCTCACAATGGGAACCAAGGACTCCATCCCTTGTTACCTTGGCTGCTTTACCATTGTTGCCACCATGATAACATGCACTTATTTTTCAACACATGTAACTGCTTGTTTTGTAAGTAAATCAGCATCTTCATTATGTTTTCTTCGAATATGATATAGTTGCACTTCTTCAAACTTCTTCAAACTGGTAAGCGGATGGAATGAACCTTTTGCCTTAATCTTTCATTTTTACATGCCCAAATGCCTAAGATTTGCTTTACAATGAGAAGTACATCCCCTCTTACCATGAGACGTTGTATGCCTTGAATAATGCACATCTTCAAACCATGAACTAGTATATCTATCATACTCTGCTTCATTGTTGCTTGTTGAACCTGGTAGATTGACCTTCTCTTTCATGACTACCTCTCCACTTGGGTTGAGCAACACTAGCCCTCCCCCTGCTTTTCATGTGGCTCATCGAAAAGCTCCATCAAAGAACAAGGTAAAAGAATTAGGAATACTTTTTGGTGGTGGCAATGGTAGGGTCTTTACTTTAGGCCCTAATCTCCTTCTCATGTACCCTATAAGTGATAATCCCTGCCAATTGTGCATGCACACTATCATCTACCTTGAAAGAGTATTGTAACTCTTGCAATTCTATAATCCACTTTGAAATCCTATTACTATGATTCATTTGAGATGACACCCAAGGGAACAAACTTTTTGCAGTGAGAATTGCAAAAGGTTTTGGTAGCAAGTAGGATCTAAAATTTCTCATTGCAAACATGAGAGAAAGCATCATGAGTTCTGCATGTGTGTAGAGCCTCTCCAAGGTATTCAGGACCCTACTAGCAAAGTAGATGGGTTGCATCTTGGTACTGTGGGGATCTTGTTGTAACAAAACTGCACCAATTTTTTCTTTCCCAACACTATAGCTAACAAAGAATGTGTACTCCCAACAAGGAGGCATGAGTATTGAGTAGCTCATACAAAATGAATTCAATGTTACAAAAGTACTCCTCAAGCTCATCAGACCATGAAAATTTTGCTTGTTGTGTCAACTTTTGCAAAGGATGAAGCAACTTCGAAGCTAAGTGAATGAAGTGTGACATATACTTCACCTTTTGAATGAATGAGATGACCTCTTTGAGATTCTTGGGTGATGGGAGCTCAATAAGAACCTTTGTCTTTGAAGGATCCACCTCAATGCCTTTATAGGAAACCTTGTGACCGAGCAAGATCACTTCATCCTCATCTATGTGACATTTGTAGATATTGAGATTACTTTCCATGTCGTAAAGTTTTTTCAAACCTTCTTCTACCTTTTGTAGGTCCAATGAGCTATAAATGCAAAAATCTTCAATAAAAATCCTAATGAACTTTCCAAAGAATGCTTGAAACACCATGTTCATGAAGCATTGGAAAGTTTCAAGAGCATTTGTCAGGCCAAATGGCATGACTCTGAAAGCATAACAACCCCAAGGAGTGATGAAGGTTGTTTTCAATTGATCTTCTAATGCAATCCCTATTTGAAAGTTGCCGTAGTAGCCATCGCACACAGTGTACTTCTCGTGACCAGCTACCTCATTTAGTATCTCATCCTGAAATGAGAGGGAAACATGATCTCTCTTTGTCGCCTCATTGAGGGGACGGTAATCCACACACACCCTCCACTTTCCATTCTTTTTGGGAGTGACCACAATTGGGGACACCCACTCTGAATTCTTTACTGGATAAATGAAACCTGCTGCTAAAAGATTTTTTACCTCCTTGAGTAAATGCTGCTCCTTGATGACTCCTAGCCTTCGTAGCTTTTGAGCCTTGGTGTGACCTCTAGCTTTAACTCAAACTTGTGTTGAACAACATCTACTCCACGCACGTCTGTGTAGTCTTTGGCAAAAAGTCTAGGAAACTTCCTTAGCATGCATTTGAACTCCTCTCTTTCTTCCTTTTGATAGCATACCTTCTATCATCCCTTCATCCTTGCACATTTTGATTCTCTTGGGAACCTACCTCCTCCAAACCTTGCCAAGAGGTCTCTTGGTTGTTTGGCTTAAACCTTACCCCCATGACTTTGATGGAAGACTCCTCTTCAGTAATGCTGTCGTTATTTTCTTCTTCTGAAGTGCTATCGGTCCTTTCTCCGTCTCACTTTGTGATGATTCTTCATGGAGCTCCTCTTGGCGTTGCTCCTTCATGTCAAAGACAACTTTCTTATGATTGTCATTTGTGCAAATTAACTTTCCACTCTCCCAATCCTGCAAAGCTCACATTTTCATTAGCCATGGTCTTCTTAGGATAAATGGGTAACAATTTCCTTTGGTAGACATAACATAGAAATCCATTGCCTTCTTAATGTCAAAGGCCTCCACAAAACATTTTTACAAATGCCCGCACCTAGCCTTTCTATTGTTTTCCATTTTTACTTTGATTTCAGGTGTCTTATGGATGTGCATGCCTAGTCTCCGCATGAGTCCCTCTATCATGATGAAAATCTGTGCACCCCCCTCTACTAGACCTTTCCTAACTAACCTTTCTTTGATGTAACAGTCTAGCACCGGTGTAATCTCGTCATTCATTTAAGCTTGCGCATTTTTTACAATAGGAACACTCTCTTTTAACTTTCTCCTAGTGCTAACTGCCTTCTTAAATCCCTCCTAACTTGTGGACATAATGCAAGAAATTAAGGCCATGAGATATCAGGACCCTTACCTCTGTTTCAACAAGTTGTATGGGGACATACCATGTCCAAAAGGAAAGTCTTTAAGGTTGATACCACGTTGAGTCCTCTTGGTTTCCTTGGTCTCCTTAGCCTTGTTTTCTCGTCCATGATCACTTTGTGACGTGACTCTTTCTTTCTCCTTACCTTTTTCATGGCCACGCTTAATGTCATTTTCTTCCATGTCAACCTCATTTGAATTTTTCACCTCTACCACATACACATTTGGATCTGGCAAAGGTCGAACTCCTTCTATTCCTCGTGGAGGTGGTCTTGCTTCATTTGGCCTTTGTAGAAGCTGTGGTTGTTGACTAGTTCCTTCACCTACATTCATCATTGGATAATTCAAGCTAGGTCTCCCTGGCTCCTCACGAGGCCAAGGACAATTATACATCCCATGTCGAGACTCTCCGTAATTCCAACATTGCAAAAGTCGCCTAAGTCGTGGCTCTCGCTCCTCTGCTTTCTTTGTTTGTTCCTTGAAACCTACAGCTTGTGCAACATGAATTGATAAGTTGCTTAAAAATTCATTTAACTTTTCAATCACATCATCTATTACCTCAGAAATATCTCTAGATGTGATTCTTGCTATTTTCCGTTGGGTCTAGGACCCTCTATTGGAACCTCTCTCCTTAGGCACTTGAGTTTTTTTATACTTCTCAACAGCCTTAGTTTCAGCTGCATCAAAGGTAGTAGGTGCACCCGCCTCAACTTTTCATCTTGAGTGTGGAAAAGAGACCGGCTATGAACCTCTCCTTCTTTAGGAACTCTACATTATTACCAAGGTGAGCACCATTTCTCACCCATACAGCCCAAGGACATAGAAACACTTGTTTGTACATTTAGTAGTCATCTAAGTCTTTTTTGTTTATGAGAAATGATGTCTTTCCATAACTTTTAAGTATTTTGGGGATCAAAGAAGTATCGCTTGAAATGATCAACAACATCCTTATAGTTTCCCTTAACTTCCTGAGATAGAGAGTCAAACCAAGTGCTAGCATCTTTCCTGAGGACCACTTCAAACATTTCTAAGCATTCATTATCTCCTATCAATCTCTTTATGTGGCAAGCCATTTTGAAATTTTCTAGAAATAGCTCGGCATCCGCACCAAGCTCTCCAAAAAAGAGGGGATATATTGACATTTAGCGTTGGGCCTCCATTGACTCGATTTCAAAATGACAACACGTTTCTTTTTTTCTTTCTTAAAAAGATTTACACAATAATTTTTTTCTAAATTGCAATCAATTATATAATAAAATAAAAATATATACATCAAATGATCTATGATAGTCAACAAGAGACAGGATGAGAGAGTTTGGTGACGCAAGAATTTCTCTCACTCTTTGGGCACCAAACATGAACACCATATGTTGTTGGAAATGGATCTTTCTACTAATTGCAACGTTTATTCTAATGTGTGGAGTGAAATGAAAGGGAAAAATCTCTATTCCTGGGCCATTATCCATGCTCTATGCATGACGACCTAATGCTTAAAAAAGAACAAAGATATATACGTCCAAACTAAGATTACCTAATGAGAGAGAAAATAAAAGGATTTATCGAAGTGTTTATTTTGGCCAACATAAGAGGACCTAAAATTCTACGAATTACACATTAAAATTGCAACTTAGTACTAACAATCGATGTGTATCTTTTGCCTTGCAATGGGAATGAAAGGATCATACAAATTCTCGTAATTCATGCAAACTACTTGACTATTCTAAAGGTTGAATAGGACACCAAATTTGAGGTGGTCCAGGGCGACCAACAAGAGAGGCTACCTCTAAACACCCCTCAAGGCTCTTGTGCTACTCAATTGGGACTGGGGATACCACAAACAAGCAAAACAACAACAAACCCACAGCCAACAACAAGTGAAGGAGCACCGCCTAGTTATAGATCAAACTAGGACGCAAAAGAGGAGAATCCCTGAAGAACACAAGCAAGAAGAAAGGGTACACTAGCACTAATATCAATGCTACAAATGCACACACCAAACACACACACATATACTAACAAAAAGAAATTTTTGTGCAAGAATTTAGCTTCAATTTTCAATGATTGATGAAGTTGTATAAACAACTTGGAGGAGAGTTAAGAGACACCATTAAGTTTGATGATGTTGCGCTCTACACATTATCTCAGGGTTATGGAAACCCTCTAACCATACAACCCTATTATAATTTTTTCCTAAGCAACAAAACAAACACAAGAGCTCTTTAATCCCATACAAGAAAATACTACAAAAGAATCTCAAAATGAGAACGCGTCACCTTAAACCAAACGAGATGAGGTTACCAAGCGTGAATTGGAGAGACTCAAAAGAGTTTTGAATCGCAGTTGCACCCAAATTATTGATTCAATTGATGTGCAAGAGTAGGTACAACTTTGATTGGAAGTTATGAATCATACACTCCCTTGCAATGCTACAACTAGCTCAAGAAGCTTCATATACACCATAAGTAATGGTGTATAGAGAGCTCACTCTCTCTCCGTACAACTAAGATGAAGAATTGTATGCTCAAATTAGTGAGCAATAATGTAGAGATTATACCATTTACAAAGGGAAAAGGGCTCTATTTATAGGTGATGAGAACCCTTGTTAGGATTATCTCCTTATCAACATTTACATAGAAAACCATGTTTATGAAATTTTTATATGTTTTTATGAGAATGGGGCTCTCTTGTCTCTTGAGTCACATGGATGTGGGCTCAAGAAAAGAGAATTATTGAGGTGAAATAGAGAAGATTCTAATGAGGTGAGTGATTTTTGTGTGAGATTTCCTACTCCACGGTAGAGTAGAGAGGGTGAAATTTATAAGAAAGGGTTAGCAGTTAATGTCAATAATCGATTAAAAAAGTTAGTAATATAATTACAATGGGTAGAATGACTTAAAGGATGATAAAAGAGGGGTGGATGAGATGGGTGTACCCTTGAGATAGTGAATCCTTAAGGAATCTTGGACTCACTCGTGTGTAAATTGTCGAAAGTGACCGTCGTTCTTCTTCTTCTTCTTCTTTTCACGTTGCTGCCATAGTTGAATTACCACAAAGAGAATGAGAGTTTTGTTGATAAAAACCCCCATTTTGTAGAGATTAAGTATGGTTAGGTTGCTGATTCTTTATGCATTTTTGAAAGGATACAATAAAATTGTAATATGGGAGTAATAGAGACAGATATGGAGATGATGGATGTAGGTAGAGCTTCAAAAGAGAGCTATGGATGTGAGTGGGAGGATAATGGTGAGTAGGGTGAGAAAAACCATGGAAGGTGTAGGTTTGAGTAAGGGATGGAGAGAAATGAGTGTATGTGTATGTGGAAGTGTGAAAAGAAGTGAGAGAAAACTAGGAGTGACTTGTGAGAAAAAGTGGGTAGATTAGGGTCCACCATAAAATTCATATCTCACCGATAGTAGCTTCAAAAAATATACAAACAATTGAGGTGATTATTCAGCTCGTGGGATACGTTTTGTCTATTGGTCACTTCTTCAAATTCCGAGTGGAGATAAACATCAAACATCTCACCAAAAAGCCTGATTTTTATGCATGCAAGAGTCTCCTAGTGGCCCCCTCCTTGTTGAATTTGCACAATGCATCCAAGAGTGAGCCCCTCCATGTGTCATATCATGATACAAAGCATCCAAGTTATCTTTACACATACATGGAGGAGGATCATTGGTGAATAAAGAAATATATACATGGTGGGACTAGTGTATAGACTATTCATAGATTATAGCTCATGGTGTTAGAATAATGAGCACATAATAAAACAAATATGAAATAATTATGGATATGAAAAAAGATATTGGGATCATATGATATGGTCTCTCTTTTGTATTATTTTGGGTGAAAGAAAAAAAAATAGGCAAGTAAATAAAAATTATATAATAAACGTGACTAAGGGAGTAGAAATCGATTTTTTGTTTTCACAAAGGTGAGGGTGAAAATGTGGAGATGATTTTATATAAAAGAAAAATATATTTATGGGAATGTACACATTGAAAAAAAAATGTATACTTATGGTGCAAGAGGATAAAAGAAGGCATACATTGGTCTAATCAAACACACACCTAAGTATAAATATTTAAAAATCCCTATATCTAGGCCCTATATACAATGAAATATTTACACACAAAAAGGTCATTATATACTTTTCTTTTTTATTTTATTTATTTTTTTGGCTCAACTAACCCAGTGACTATCTAATTGAAGGTTTTTAAGGAGATATGAAAAAAGTTCCCTAACTCACACACGTCCATGTACAGTGAAAAGATGAGGATAGCCACAATGTTTGAGTGATATTGATACGGTGAGGTAGCTCACTATGGCAATTTTGGGTAGGCGAAAAACGACTATCAATATATGTGTGTGTGTGTGTGTGTGTACATACATACCTATACACACACACACACACACACACACACACACACACACACACACACACACACACATATATATATATATATATATATATATATATATATATATATATATATATATATATATATATATATGTATATATATATATGTATATGTATATGTATATATATATATGTATATGTATATGTATATATATATATGTATATGTATGTATATATATATATATATATATACATACATATACATATATATATATACATATACATATATATATATATACAATCTTCGAGCACTAATGATAATGATGGTTTTAGTCTTCACTTTACTTCACTTTCACTTCATTTTATATTTGTACCTAGACATTGGATTAGATCCACCAAGATTGTATGAGTTTGGTATCATCAGTCATTTTGGCCTTTTGAAGACGTTGAATATAATATTTCATATCATTTCATCTCTCTCGGAAAAAAAAAAGGTTTATTTGATAGCAAATCTTTCTCAACAACCAAAGATTTTAAGAATTGTGTGGTCTCATTGTTGGATATGATCTATTGATGCAGGGGTAGCACAGTTAAGCCCCCGATACCCACTATTAGGTGGGGTCAGTGTGAATTCAAAACACACTATACTCACTGCTAGGTGGCTCTGTGTAAATTCGAAACATGCTAAGTGCCTAAAAAGAACTTGCACTTGAAAGGAAAGGGAAAACTTGACCAATATGCACCACATTGTGTTATCCCTTCACGTACTCCTTCCATGCGCCAATGATATTACGATAGGGAAGAGGCAGCGTTAGATAAAAACTGAGGTCCACTGTATTTGAACCGGCTGAAATTGTAAAATCCTGGTTAGATTTTGACCTTGTCTTAAAGAAAATTAGGAAAGCTACACAAGTTTTAGTGTAATTTCACTGGCAAAAGCTTCAATTTTTGACCTAAAATTGGGAGAGTTTCAAGTTTGCCCTTATTTTCATCTGTTAGGAAAAATGTATTTTTCTAGCCCTGGGAAGAGGTCTTGCTTGGCCACCTTTACATCCACACTGTAAGAGTGACTTTCGCATAATAGATTCTCTTTTGATTGTTATCTGAAATGAAGCCTGGATTTCTTCTAGAGTTTTTTCCTTCGTTTTAGGAACTCACAATGCCACAAATACAAGTGTAATTGCACACATCCTTGCAAAGGTAACAAATGATCCTGTTGAACTCGAGCATTGAATCAAAGGAGACCATTGAACCCTACTAATTGCGGCAGACAAAGGAGTCCAACTCCAACAATAAGAGGTTTTCGATATTGTTGCTGAAAAGGGTCAGTCACCTTCACCTTTCCTTGTGCTTGTGAAGCTTCCACACCATCTTTTATCTCATACAGCTCCTGGCTGACATCAGAATGTTTTCCTCTAAGTGCAATTAATACAGTTTGTAAAGCACCGTTGTGGCTGGATTTTGCCAGCCATCTTGGAGACTCTAGTATGCAGAAAAGCCCAATCAATAATAATGAGCATGGTTCAATACACAAATTCAAACTGGATGGGTCCAAGTGCAACGACGGCAGTGCATAAGGTAGCAAGGCTCCGGTTATATTTCGGCCTACTAGATTACGTGGCCTTTGACTTGCTTTTCCAACAGGGCGTTGAGGTCCACGCTGGCAAAGCCACGCTCGCCAAGCTTTCCGTGGAGTGCAGTCAAACCAAGAAGCGTCTCCGGCCACGTCATGCACGCGTCAGTTTGTTTCCAGCGGCTCACGTCTGAGCGCCCGCTGCCTGTAGCCTACAGTTTCTTGGCCCGCCATGGTCTCTGTTTCCGCACTTGCAGCCTTGCAGGTTTGCTGGTAAATGGCCACGTCATTTTTTGTTTATGTTCATTGAAGCTCCCCAGCTCAGGCTAACAAAAATGCTTTAAACTAATAAAAGAGTACACAAATTGAAGCGCCCACACACACACACAACTTCAGTAGCAAAGCTCTCTCTCTCTCTCTCTCTCTCTCTCTCTCTCTCTCCCCCCCCCCCCCCCCCCCCCACCCAGCAAGCAAAAACCCTTTCTCTCTCTCTCACACACACACACACTCTATTGACAAATTGAGAGATTTTAATTGAATGGGGTTATATTGAGGGCCAATTAATTCATGATATAATTGGCTAAGCCCCAAGCTCCCTTCTCTCTCTCTCTCTCTCTCTCTCTCTCTCTCTCTCTCTCTCTCTCTCTCTCTCTCTCTCTCACACACACACACACACACACACACACACACACACACACAATGCAAAATTTGCAAATCCCCATGTCCGGTGCTTTTAATGCTAGCTTTTTACAATGGACACTTGTGCATGACGCGCGCTCGAAGTACAAGGTTATGCGACAGGCAATTATCCCATCGTCACAGCTGGATGATTTCGTACACGGCGAAGGT